>NW_026646906.1:0-1000 GCF_950005125.1 Chionomys nivalis | reverse complement strand
TGACTGGCCCTGGAAGATGATGCCATCCAGGGCCATGGCCTGGGTCGATTCATCCACTGAGCAGAACTCCAAAAAGGCAAAATTCTTGGCTGTGCAGATAAATCAAGACAAGACTGGGTTGCCAGGGGACTGAGTCAATCCACCCAAGCGAATCTGTGCATTGAAGAAGTCCATCATGGCTTCTTCAGTGATGCCAAATGAAATGTTGCCATATAGAGGCGTCTGGCCTGTCTGGTCATCTGGCTGCCAACAACAGGCACGGGCGTTGGGGTCAGAGCCAGACCATCAGGAGTCACCGTGGGAAGAAAGGCAGTGGCTGGAATCTGACCCACAGCTTGCATGGCCTTGTACTGCATTGGGGTGATGTGCTCAAAGCCAGGTGGTGGCACGTCCCAGTATTTATGCACCTTCTTCTTCTCATGGCGAGGGGAACGAATCAATCCACAGTGCCCCTCTTTAGCGCCTCTGGTCAAAGGTTTGCTTCGCCTTAGTCTGACTCATGAGACCCTGCACTGGTCCCGGTTATGCAGATCTCGGCTCCGGCTCCTGTGCTTCCGGTCCCAGCTTCTAGAGTGGCTGCGGCTACTCTTCCAATGCAGGTTCTCCTTGTCCAGTTCTTATTTATTCTTGTTGAGCTTCAGCTCGAACTCGTCAACTTCCCACATGCTTATGCGGCCACGTGGGGCCCTGTGCAACTCTCCCCTCACCTTGCCACCTGCCCCAGGTTTGTTAGTTGTTGTTGTTGTTTGTAGGGACATAGCCCCACCCATTGGGGGCGTGTTCGCCTCGGGCTAATGTTTACGGATAAATCTGCCGGGCGTGAGCCCAGCAGCCCTTTTTTGTCTTTTGCTCCGCCGCGGGAACCTGTGGTCCTGTAAGTCTATTTCCTTATTAAAGCTGTATATATCTATATAATCTGTCTACATTCATTTGCTCCGCCACATTTGGCGCCCAACGTGGGGCTCGAACCCACGACCCTGAGACGGGGGGGCGCAAGCTC
>NW_026646905.1:0-25010 GCF_950005125.1 Chionomys nivalis | reverse complement strand
TCCAAAAAAAAAAGTGCACTCGGGAGGCACATAAGGCAGCAGAAGGGTCAGACTGAGTAACCCTCCCCCCCCGCAAGGACTCATGGAGGCTCGGGAGCTCCACAACGAGGGAGGGGGAGAAAACAGTGCACTCGGGAGGCACTGGGGAAGCAGAGGACCGGGGGGGACCCACCCAGTCCATGGAGACTCGGGAGCTCCACGATCTGATCCCAAAAAAAAAAAAAAAAAAAAAAAAAAGCAAGCACCGGGACGGTAAGGGAGAAGCACCGAGAGACAGTTCCCACCATCCAAACGGCACGGGCGACAGACCACAAAGCGGGGACGCCTGACACGCTTCACCACGGGCAAAAAAAAGCAAGGAAGCCAGTCACCTCAGAAAGCCACTCGGGAAAGCACGCACGGGCCCAGTCCCAAAAGGCAGCGAGAAACCCGGGGACAGCAGGCTGGGGTAGGCGGGAGAAAAAGCACCCAGCGAGCGAGGCTCAGAAGAGAGACCGCCACCTAGCGTCCTTTAATGTCACCCAATTAAAGGACAGCGTGTCAGCACCTATCTGCAGGTACAATAAGGACAGATAGTAACCATTAGAAGAATGACAACAGGTCCGGGGAGTCATTCACAGACCACACAGAACTCCTGAAAGTGAGGCTGGGTGAAATGTCCCAAAAATGTCCCCATAAACAAGAGAACCGACCCTCAAAGGAACAACTGGTCGACCTCATAACCATGACAGGACCGAGAGAGCGAGGTGGACATGCCAGAAAGCCGGGCGCCCAGCCTCCTCCCGGCCGAAGACCCTGCGACCAGCCGCTAGGGATGGAGACGGGCAAGAAGAAAAACTTGGGGGAAAAAAAAAAATAAAATCTCGAGTCCAAGAAACCGGGGACCAGTGAACAGGGAAGCCGGGGACCACCACCTCCTCTCGGCCTCAGAATGGCAAGGCCCGCCGCTGAGGACCGAGGGTTCTGGCAAGAGGAAAAAAAAAAAAAATTCATAAAAAGCTCCGAGAGTCCGAACCAGGGAAGCGAGAAAGCCGGGACTACAGCCTCCTCTCGGCCTCAGGATGGCAAGGTCCGCCGCTGAGGACCGAGGGTTCTGGCAAGAGGAAAGAAAAAAAAATTCATAAAAAGCTCCGAGAGTCCGAACCAGGGAAGCGAGAAAGCCGGGACTACAGCCTCCTCTCGGCCTCAGGATGGCAAGGTCCGCCGCTGAGGACCGAGGGTTCTGGCAAGAGGGGGAAAGAAAAAAAAAAAAAGTCCGAGACCCCAACGAGTCCGTGACAGGGCAGCGGGGAAGCCGGGATCAACCAACGCCTCCTCTCGGCCGAGGGTCGCCGGGTCCCAGGGCTCTTCGAAGAGAGTTTAAAAGGCAAGGGAAAAACAACTTTTAAAGCCGGGGTACTTCACCGATCCTGGGCCCGGGTAGACTCGACACCTAGCGGGGGTACGCCAACGACTTATGCCTTCTGGTCGACCCGCTCAAGTCTCCCAGCACCCTTCCCATCTGTTCCTTTCACTCGGTTCCAGCCCCAGCGCACCCATGGGTGACTCTTCCGGCACAACCTCCTACACAGAGACCGTTCCCAAGCACGACACCAACTCCGGGACACACCCGCCTGCCGGGCCGGGACTCTCGTCACTCTTTCCGCCTCACAAAAGCCATTTCGCCCCGTCCTCGTCAACGACCGAGGACCAGGAGCGTTGCACAAAAAAGGCCACCGCTAGGTGGCGCCCGACAACCGACCGACATACATCGCTCGCTCGCCCGCTCGCTCGGCCGCGGCGTCTTCACCTTCTCTGGCGTTACAGCGTCCTCCCACGCTCACGCCCGGAGGCGACACGGGCCCACAACAGGACAGGGAACCCCCCTGTCGGTTCCCCCACCCCACCCCCGAACACGGTGAACGCGGGCCGGCCTGGACATTCGGGGCGACGAAAACGAAAGTACGACCGAGACCACAGGCAGCTGGGAAAACAGGCGAATCAATCGCTCACGGGAAACAAAGAGCGTGTCTGACCGTTCATCGGTGACAGGACTAGGTGGGGGGCCAGGGGCTTCTGCCACAATTAGGCCATGGTGAGAGGGAGGGAGGGAGGGAGGGAGGGAGGGAGGGAGGGAGGGAGGGAGGGAGGGAGGGAGGGAGGGAGGGACCGACGGACTGAGGGGGACCGAGGGACCGAGGGAGGGAGGGAGGCGGCAACGGCAGTTCCCTGCCATCTAAGTCTCCTTTCGCCATGGCCACTGCTTGCTTGCTTGCTTGCTTGCTTGCGGTTCTTTTTCTTCACCCCACTCCCCACGCCCTCAGCCCACCCTTCTCAGACTAAATACCGAGTCGGAGAAAATTAAAACAGCCGTGGTGGAATAGTTTTTTTAAAAACTATTCCTGGCATGACAGACATGGGCCCTCACACTCGAGTTTATGAGACACTGCTGAGAGCATGGAGCCCATAGGACAAGGTTTTGGCTTCCCCTTCCCCTCCCACATAAGCCAGATAGATAGATAGATAGATAGATAGATAGATAGATAGATAGATAGATAGATACCCAGCAGCAGAAGCATGAAAGCAGCTTCTCAGACCCTTTAGAGCTCCTGAGTACTGGGGTTACAGTCATGGCAGAGGATTTGACTAGGCCAGGGCTTTCTTCACAACCACCATCCAGGCCCCCAGCACTGCCTGGCTGCCTGGCTGCCTTCCTTTTTTAAATGCCAGTTTAATAAAATTTTAGTTACTTTTAATGGCGTTGGGAGACTAGAAATGTTTTGGGTTTTCGTGAGTAGGCAGACATATGAAAGGAAGGGAGGGAGAGAGGGAGGGAGGGAGGGAGGGAGGGAGGGAGGGAGGGAGGGAGGGAGGGAGGGAGGGAGGGAAGGGAGGAAGGAAGGAGGCAAGGATCAGAGCAGTGAATATACAGGTGCACAGTCCTTACACCAATATTGACTGCAGATAGAAAATAAGAGGAAGAAAAAAAACACACACACACACAGAATGTCACCAAAGGGACAGCCTGGTCTATAAAAGTGAGTTCCAGGAGAGCCAGGGCTATTACATGAAATTGCCTGAGTTCAGATCAACAATTTCTCAACTCCAACAACGATGTTTACAGGAAAGGCAACAGATGTGTACATCAAGGAAAGCCAGTGGAGCCGTAGGAACACCCTTCACACACTTTGAAACTTCTCTGTTGCAAGGTCACAGAGTTAGGAAAGGATCTTGATCTTGAACTTTCCTTAATAGTAAGTCTGTGTGTGTATCACACTCAAGCCAAGTGCCCTCAGAGCTCATGGAAGACAAAACAGAGCTCTAGACTAAGAGAGACGGGGGGCAGGGGGGGTATATTCACTCAAGAAAATGAAAGCAAAACCCTACACAAACCTTGGCACACAGTAAAAATCGGTCCTATGAGGAAATTTGTAGCTCTAATTGCCTACTTTTTAAAAAAACTTCTAACCGGGTAATGGTGGTACATGCCTTTAATTCCAGCACTCGGTCTGGTCTCCAAGAGCTAGTTCCAGGACTGACTCAATTAGAGAGAACTAGAGAGAAACCCTGTCACAAACAAACAAACAAAAGAATAAAGTATTACATAAATCAATAGATGCATACAAAGATGGAAGAATAGATGGATAGATAGAGAGACAGACAGACAGACCCACACTCCATCTTCTGTCCTCTGAAGGTACCAGGCTCTCTCACAGGGGTCAGGCAGAAACGCAGGCAGTGTATGTGTGTGATATCAAGCAAGCCTATATGTGATATATAGGGTATGATAGGATAATGTCACTATGAAATTGGGGTAGGTCTCAGGAGCACAAGAACCCAAATCTGTGCTGTACTCCCTGTCACCAGAAGAGGGCACTAGATACCCACCATGTGGTTTCTGGACATTCCAGAAATTCCATCTCTCCAGTTCTCATTCTTTCATTGTTCCTCCTGCATGCCTGCATCGTTTCTCCTGCATGCCTGCACCGTTTCTGTTTCTCCCTGCTTCTCTGCGTGTCTGTGTCTGTCACGTCCTGCATAGCCAGAGTGCCCGCCACCTATGCCTGAGATAGATGTAGCTGGCAGCCCTGAGGCTGGGGGAGAAAGGGAGAGAGTGGGTCCCCTGGAGAGCCTTGGGCAGAGGCTCTGTGGATTCCCTGCAGGAGGCCTCACCGCCTCTGAGGAGCCCATGGGGGAGGGGGAAAGGGAAGGTCAACCATACAGTCCTGCCTGGCTTTTGCTTTGTTTTGGTTTTGGTTTTTGTTTTTATTTCCAGGTACAGCTGTGACCAGGTCTGAATCCAGGACAGACTCCAAAGCTAGAGAGAAATCCTGTCTCAGAAAACAAAAAAATAAATAAATACACTAATCAAGAAATGGATAGATAGATAGATAGATAGCCAGACAGAGAGATGATAAAACACCTCCAAGATGAGGAAGACCAAGGCAGGCAGATCACTGTGAGTTTAAGGCTACCTTGTTCTGCAGAGTGATATTCAGGACAGGCAAAGTGACACAGAGAAACCCTGTTTTCAGAAAAAAAAAAAAAAGATGGGGGCTGGAGAGATGGCTCTGTGGTTAAGAGTGCCGACTGCTCTTCCAGAGGACCCAGGTTCAATTCCTACCACCCACATGGCAGTTAACAGCTGTCTGTAACTCCAAGATCTGACACCCTCAGGTAGACATACATGCAGGTAAAACACCAATGCAAATAAAATAAAAATAAATAAATTATTAGGAAAATAAATATATAAAAAAGGTGTTTAGTGCATTCCTTTAATCCCAGCACTAGGAGGCAGAGGCAGATGGCTCTCTGTGAGTCTGAGGCCAGCCTTGTCTACAAAGTGAGTCCCAGGGCATACAAGGGTACACAACGAAACCCTATGTTGAAAAACAACAAATAAACAAACAAATAGAGAGATAATAGCAATAAAAATATTTGAGAGTTCAAGTAATTGACTCCGTCAACAATAATAGAATATAAAAATAAAAATATCAAATGCACTTGAACACATTGGCACAGGAGACCATTTCCTAAATAGAACCCCAGTAGCACAGACACTGAGAGAAACAGTTAATAACAACTGAGACCTCCTGAAACTGAAAAGCTTCTGTAAAGCAAAGAACACAGCCAACAAGACAAAATGACGGCCTACAGAATGGGAAAAGATCTTCACTAACCCCACATCAGACAGAGGTCTGGTCTCCAAAATACACAAAGAACTCAAGAAATTGGTCATCAAAAGAACAAATAATCCAATTTAAAAAATGGAGTACAGACCTAAACAGAGAATTCTCAACAGAGGGATCTAAAATGGTTGAAAGACACTTAAATGTTGGGTCGAGGGGTGGATCATGCAAAGATGAGAAACCACCAAGTTTAATAAACCAGAAGCAAACTTTATTCCAGAAACCAGATCCTAGGAAAGATCCTAGGAAAACCAGAAGCAAACTTAAAAATAAATAAATAAATAAATAAATAAATAAATAAATAAATAAATCACCACGGGGCACAGAAGCTTATCAGCTAGCTGAGACCACAGACAGAGTTTGGGCTTCTGACACTGTGGCAAAAGGCCAGTTTCTGAAACCAATTTTTATAGTAGGGGCATCAAGCATTAACTCTGAACAAAGGAATTTTTATGATCTTGCCCTGACCCGTGGGTCAGTCAACATTAGACCCTACAGAGGGGAGTGAGTTTTAACATCAATGGGTAACTAGGCAACTATCATGAAATATGTTTCAAAGTAGATTTCTTGACCGAATGCATGACAGTCCGGTATGAGATCATGGTTTTATGGTTTTATTTCATTTTGTCTGTGTGTGTGTGTGTGTGTGTGTGTGTGTGTGTGTGTGTGTCGTCTGTGTTCTCTGACTCTCTTGTACATTGAATTTAACTTCAGATTTTATTTGTTTTTCTCAGTGTGCCCATGTCTGTCCGTGTGTGTGTGTGTGTGTGTGTGTGTGTGTGTGTTCGCGTATGTGGGCGAGGATCACAATTCAAAACATTGCAGTGAAGGCCCTTTGTAGACAGCCCCCAGGACTACCTTCCTTTGTTCTTTTGTTTCTTCATTTTCATTCTATCTTTTTTTTTCTTTCTTTCCTTCTTTCTTTCTTCTTTTTTCTTTCTTTCTTTTTTTTTTTTTTTTGTTTTTTTTTTTTGTTGTTGTTGTTCAACGTGTATATGTTTTTATTTGGTACAGGGGTTTTTCTACACAACATGGGAATTCACTACCTAGATAGACCAGACCTGTCTCCATTTCAAGGTTCACCTGCCTCTGTCTCTTGGATGATAGAATAAAAGGTGTGAACCACAACAACCCTGCTTTGTTTTTAGTATGTTGTTCTATTCATTTCTTGTACACTTAGTTCAATTTTAATTTTAGTTTTGTTTTGTTTTGTTTTGTTTTGTTTTTCGAGACAGGGTTTCCCTGCATAGCAGTCCTAGCTGATCTGGAACTAGCTCTTGTAGACCAGGCTGGCCTCAAACTCCCAGAGATTCACGTGCCTCTGCCTTCTGTGTGCTGGGAATAAAGGCATGTGCCACCACTGCCCAGCCATTTTCAAATTCTATTTAAATCTCTCGGTGTGCCTTTTGTATGTGGGGGAGACTGGGAAGGTGTCCTATTTCCAAACATTTTCATAACTGCACTTAGCACTGCACTCTTTTACATTTAATTTTACTTTTTTAAGAGTGTTTCCAGTTGTGTAGGACTTAGTTTAATTTCAATTTCTTAAAGAATTTTTTATGATTTATTTAACTTTAGATGTACAATGGGGTGAGGGTATCAGATCATCCAGGAACTGGATTTACAATCACGTATGAGCTGCCATACGGGTGCTGGGAATGGAAACCTCTTCCTCAGAGCCACCGAGCCATCTCTCCAGGCCCTTAATTTTCTTTAAAAAATTATGTTTCTCTGGATGTGCCTGTGTGTGTGTGCCTCTGTGTGTGTGTGTGTGTGTGTGTGTGTGCGTGTGTGCGTGCACATGTATTTGTGGGGTGGCTTTTGAACTAACCAAGATGACTGGTTTCATATGTGGCAGAGAGGCAGGTGGATCTCTGGGAGTTTGAGGCCAGCCTGGTCGACAAGAGCTAGTTCCAAAGACAGGCTCCAAAGCAACAGAGAAACCCTGTCTTGAAAATCAAAACAAAAACACAAACCAAAAAAATAAAACGCAAATTAAATGTGAAAGAGAGAGAGAGAGAGAGAGAGAGAGAGAGAGAGAGAGAGAGAGAGAAGACATGTTGATTCATCGATTTACAGACAAGAAATAAGAAAAAACAAAACCATAATACAAAACCATAATGTTACCAAGATGACAGCCTGGTTTATATAATGAGTTAAAGGTATTATACAGAGAAACACTGCACCAAAAAGTAATAATGATAATAATAATAATAATAGAAGAAGAAAACAGAAAAAAAAAACAAGGAAGGAAGGAAGGAAGGAAGGAAAAACATGTGTTTTCCTTTTTTTCTTTCTTTATCTCAGGTTATTTTATTTTAATTTATTTCTTTTAATTGCTGCAGCAGCAGCAGTATATTTTGGGCAGCTGCCTAGCTGGGTAATGGTGGCAGCACATTTCTTTATTCTCATTTCTCAGCCCTCAGAAATCAGGAGAGGCAGAGGCATGCAGATCACTGTGAATTTGAGGCTACCTTGTCCTGCAGTGTGAGTTTCAGGACAGGCAAAGCGACAGACACAGAGAAACCCTGTCTTGGGGGGAAAAAGTGTGTTTAATACAGGCCTTTAATTCCGGCACTAGGAGGCAGAGGTAGAGGCAGGGGCAGCTAGATCTCTATGACTCTGAGGCCAGCCTTGTCTACAAAGTGAGTTCCAGGGCAAACACAGGGAACCTCTATGTAGAAAAACCACAATAATAATAATAATAATAATAATAATAATAATAATAATAATAATAATAATAATAATCTAAGAGCTCAATTAATTGACTTCACCCACAATTCAAAAATTTAAAAATAAAAAAGAAGAGTGTGTCTGACTGATCAGTGAAAGGACTATGAGGGCCAAGGGGCTGCCACAATTATGGCTTGGTGAGAGGGAGGAACTGAGGGAGGGAGGGAGAGAGGGAGGGAGGCCTGCTTTCTTGGGGTTCTTTTTCAGTAGTTGTGTTTGTACAATCTACCCCATACCCCACTTCTCATACTAAATACCGAGTCTGAGAAAATTAAAACAGCCATGGAAAAATTCCCACTTGGATCTGTTCCTGCCCTGTAAAACAATAATCACAACAAAAATATCCATATCTAAGCAGACCAGTCAAGTTGTAGCCTCACCCTTTAAAGGTTCAGCAAGGAGTCCTAGCTGTTAGGAAGGGCTGGTGACCTTGAACTTTAATAGTCTCTTAAATCTGCCTTCTCACTTTTACCAGGTGCCCTCAGGGGACAGGAGTGGAGGCCAGGGCCCCTGCAACAGGAGATCTCCTAGATAACCTACAGGCTCTTAGGGTTCCTGGGCCTGCTTACAGAAAGACATGAGACACAGAGAAAACAATTTTTTATTTTTTTTTGGTTTTCTGAGACAAGGATTCTCTATAGCTTCGGCACCTGTCCTGGAACTGTTGATGACCAGGCTGGCCTCAAACTCACAGAGATCCTCCTGCCTCTGCCTGGCACAGAAAAAATTACAACAACCATGGAATAGTATGAAAAATTCTGACTTTGTTGTCATTTCCAGGAATACTGACATAGTGAATTATTTGGAACGTTTTCACTTCAGACAGAAAAAAACGAAAATGTCATTTTATTTATTTATTTATTTATTTATTTATTTATTTATTTATTTTTGGTTTTTTTGAGACAGGGTTTCTCTGTGGTTTTGGAGTCTGTCCTGGAACTAGCTCTTGTAGACCAGGCTGGTCTCGAACTCACAGAGATCCGCCTGCCTCTGCCTCCCAAGTGCTGGGATTAAAGGCGTGCGCCACCACCGCCCGGCTCTCCAGGCTCTTAATTTAAAAGTTTATTTATGTGTCTCTGGGTGTGCCTGTGCCTTTGTTTGGTTTGTGTGTGTGTTGTGTGTGGGGGTGTGGGGGTGTGGGTGGGGTGGCTTTAGACCTCACCAGACAAAGGCATTCAAGAGCACTGGCTCCATATTTAGCAGAAACAGGATCTCTGGGAGTTTTAGGCCATCCTGGTCTACAAGAAAGAAGCTAGTTCCAAGAACAGTCTCCAAAGAAGCAGAGAAACCCTGTCTCCTAAAGAAAAACACAAAACCAAACCAAAAGAGGGGGGAGGGGGGGAGGGAGGGAGGGAGGGAGGGAGGGAGGGAGGGAGGGAGAGAGAGAGAGAGAGAGAGAGAGAGAGAGAGAGAGAGAGAGAGGACAGCTAGGGCTGTTACACAGAGAAACCATGCCTCAAAAAATAATAAAAGAAGAAAAAAAAAAAAGCAAGAGAGCAAGAAAGCAAAAAAGCAAGCAAGCAAGCAAGAAAGAAAGCTAGAGAGAAACCCTGTCTCAGAAAGAAAACAAAAAAAAAATAAATAAACTAATAAATGAATGGATAGATAGATAAATAGATAGCCAGAGAGAGAGAGAGAGACAGAGAGATGAAAAAACGCCTCCAAGTCTGCAGATTGAGATTCAGGACAGGCAAAGTGACACAGAAAAACCCTGTTTTCAAAAAAAAAGGGGGGGGTGTTTAGTGTACGCCTTTAATCCTAGCACTAGAAGGCAGAGGCAGGTGTATCTCTGTGAGTCTGAGGCCAGTCTTGTCTACAAAGTGAATTCCAGGGCATACAAGGATACACAACGAAACCCCGTGTTGCAAAACCACAAATAAACAAACAGATAATAACAATAAAAATATTTGAGAGTTCAAATAATTGACTTCATCCACAATAAAAAAAATATAAAAATAAAAATATCAAATGCATTTGAACGCATCGTCTCAGGAGACCGCTTCCTAAATCTAACTCCAGTAGCACAGACTCTGAGAGGAACAAAATTAATCAATGAGACCACCTGAAACTGAAAAGTTTCTTCTGTAAAGCAAAGGGCATGGCCAACAAGACAAAACGACAGCCTACAGGATGGGAAAAGATCTTCACTAACCCCACATCAGACAGAGGTCTCATCTCCAAAATATACAAAGAACTCAAGACATTGGTCATCTCAAGAACAAATAATCCAATTCACAAAATGGAGGTACAGACCTAAACAGAGAACTCTCAACCGAGGAATCTAAAACGGCTGAAAGACACTTAAGGAAATGTTCAACATCCTTAGTCATCAGAGAAATGTAAATCAAAACAGCTCTGAGATTCCACTTTATACCTGTAAGAATGGTCAAGATCAAAAACACTGATGACAACTTATGCTGGAGAGGATGTGGGGAAAAGGGAACATTCCTGCATTGCTGGTGGGAAGGCAAGCTGGTACAGCCACCCTTTGGATGTCAGTGTGGCGATTTCTCAGAAAATTAGGAAACAACCTTCCTCAAGACCCAGCAATACCACTTTTAGGTATATATGTAAAGGATGCTCAATTGTGCCACAAGGACATGGGCTCAACTACGTTCATAGCAGCATTGTTTGTCGTAGCCAGAACCTGGAAACAGCCTAAATGCCCTCTGACTGGAGAATGGATGAGGAAAAGGTGGTACACTTACACAACGGAGTACTTACTACACAGCAGAAAAGAATAATGACACCTTGAATTTTGCAGGCAAATGGATGAAGCTAGGAAACATCATTTTGAGGGAAGTAACCCAGACCCTAAAAGACAATTATCACATATACTCACTCATAAGTGATTTTTAAACATAAGGGGAAAAAAAGCTCACAAATCACAATCCCAGAGAACCTAGACAACAATGAGGACCCTAAGAGAGACATACATAGATCTAAAATACATGAGTAGTAGAAAAAGACAAGATCTCCTGAGAGCATGGGAACCTTGGGAGAGGGTTGAAGGGGAGGGGAGAGGCAGGGAAGGGAGCAGAGAAAAATGTAGAGCTTAACAAAAATAAATAAAAGAAACAAATAAAGGCGGGTGGTGGTGGTGGTGGTGGTGGTGGTGGTGGTGGTGGTGGTGGTGGTGGTACATTCCTTTAATCCCAGCACTTGGGAGGCAAAGGCAGGTGGATCCTTGTGAATTTGAGGCCAGCCTGGTCTACAAGGGTTAGTTCCAGCACAGGCTCCAAAGCTACAGAGAAACCCTGTCTTGAAGAACCAAAAACAAATAAATAAATATATAGGCATGGATTAACAAAAATCAAATGCAAACTAAGTAGAAATAAATACTTTCAGTATGCCATTCAAGAATTAGGGAAACCTTTATCCCAGGACTTGGGAGACACAGGCAGAAGGACATCTGTGAGTTAAACTCCAGACTCATCTACCAAGTGAGATCACAAGACTCGTGCACTGTCTCGTAGGTCCTAAACGCCCATGGTCCAGTTTCTAGGACCAAGGAGACAGTTTATAATGTTTCTTTCTTCTTTCCTTCCTTCCTTCCTTTTTTTTTGGGGGGGGGGAGTATTTGGTTGAACTTTTATACATTTTTTTTTTAATTTGAGATGGGGGCCTCTCTATAAAGCCTGAGAATTCACAGAGGTCCACCTGCCTCTGTCTCTTGGATGATAGAATAAAAGATGTGCACCACAATAACCAGGCTCAGTTTCTTATACATTTAGTTTAATTTCAAATTTTGTTTGTATCTCTTGGTCTGCACCAAGTGTGTCCCTGTTGAGGGGTGGGACACAGGGAAGGTGTCCTATTTTAGAACATTTTATTTTACTTTTATTTGAGACAGTCTTTCCAGTTGTGTAGAACTTATTTTAGTTTCATATTTTTAAAGAATTTTTTATGATTTATTTAACTTTATTTTATGTGCAGTGGTGTGAAACTGGATTTACTATCACTTATGAGCCTGCTGCCATGTGGGGCTTAGGTCTCAGGAGCACAAGAACTCAAATCTCTGCTGTACTCCCTGTCACCAGAAGAGGGCACTAGATACCCACCATGTGGTTTCTGGACATTCCAGAAATTCCATCTCTCCAGTTCTCATTCTTTCATTGTTCCTCCTGCATGCCTGCATCGAGTGAGAGAGTGGGCAACGTTTTTCCCTGCTTCTCTGCGTGTCTGTGTCTGTCACGTCCTGCATAGCCAGAGTGCCCGCCACCTATGCCTGAGATAGATGTAGCCGGCAGGGAGAGAGTGGGTCCCCTGGAGAGCCTTGGGCAGAGGCTCTGTGGATTCCCTGCAGGAGGCCTCACCGCCTCTGAGGAGCCCATGGGGGAGGGGGAAAGGGAAGGTCAACCATACAGTCCTGCCTGGCTTTTGCTTTGTTTTGGTTTTGGTTTTTGTTTTTATTTCCAGGTACAGCTGTGACCAGGTCCGAATCCAGGACAGACTCCAAAGCTAGAGAGAAATCCTGTCTCAGAAAACAAAAAAATAAATAAATAAACTAATCAAGAAATGGATAGATAGATAGATAGATAGATAGATAGATAGATAGATAGATAGCCAGACAGAGAGATGAAAAAACACCTCCAAGATCAGGGAGACCAAGGCAGGCAGATCACTATGAGTTTTAAGGCTACATTGTTCTGCAGATTGAGACGTTGCAGGACAGGCAAAGTGACACAGAGAAAGAAACCCTGTTTTCAAAAAAAAAAAAAAAGGTGGGGGCTGAAGAGATGGCTCTGTGGTTAAGAGTGCCGACTGCTCTTCCAGAGGACCCAGGTTCAATTCCTACCACCCACATGGCAGTTAACAGCTGTCTGTAACTCCAAGATCTGACACCCTCAGGTAGACATACATGCAGGCAAAACACCAATGCAAATAAAATAAAAATAAATAAATTATTAGGAAAATAAATATATAAAAAAGGTGTTTAGTGCATGCCTTTAATCCCAGCACTAGGAGGCAGAGGCAGATGGCTCTCTGTGAGTCTCAGGCCAGTCTTGTCTACAAAGTATGAGTCCCAGGGCATACGAGGGTACACAATGAAACCCTATGTTGAAAAACCACAAATAAACAAACAAATAAGGAGATAATAACAATAAAAATATTTGAGAGTTCAAATAATTGACTTCATCCACAATAATAGAATATAAAAAATAAAAATATCAAATGCACTTGAACACATTGGCACAGGAGACCACTTCCTAAATAGAACCCCAGTAGCACAGACTCTGAGAGAAACAAAATTAATCAATGGGACCTCCTAAAACTGAAAAGCTTCTTCTGTAAAGCAAAGGACATGGCCAACAAGACAAAACGACAGCCTACAAAATGGGAAAAGATCGTCACTAACCCCACATCAGACAGAGGTCCGATCTCCAAAATATACAAAGAACTCAACACATTTGGTCATCAAAAGAACAAATAATCCAATTAAAAAAAAATGGAGTACAGACCTCTCAACAGAGGAATCTAAAATGGCTGAAAGACCCTTAAGAAAATGTTCAACATGCTTAGTCATCAGAGAAATGCAAATCAAAACAAGTTTCTAGGACCAAGGAGACAGTTCATAATGTCTCTTTCTTCTTTTCTTCCTTCTTTTCTTTGTGGTTGAACATATATATATATATTTTTTATTCGGGACGGGGCCTCTCTACAAAGCCTGGGAATTCACAGAGGTACACCTGTCTCTGTCTCTTGGATGATAGAATAAAAGATGTGCACCACAACAACCCAACTAAGTTTTGAGTATCTCATTCTGTTAATTTTATGTACATTTAGTTTGCTTTCAAGTTTTGTTTGTATCTCTTGGTCTGCACCAAGTGTGTCCTTGTGGGGTGAGGGGCAGGGAAGGTGTCCTATTTCAGAACATTTTATTTAACTTTTATTTGAGACAGTCTTTCCAGTTGTGTAGAACTTAGTTTAATTTCAACTTTTTAAAGAATTTTTTATGACTTATTTAAATTTATTTTAAGTGTAGTGGCATGGATATGTCAGATCATCCAGAAACTAGATTTACAATCACTTATGAGCTGCTGCCATTTGGGTCCTGGGAATTGAACCCACTTCTTCATGAAGAGCCACCAAGCCATCTCTCTAGGCCTTTAATTTCACCAATTTATTTATGTGTCTCTGGGTGTGCCTCTGTGTGTGTGTCTGTGTGTCTGTGTGTGTGTGTGTGTGTGTGTCTGTGTGTGTCTGTGTGTCTGTATGTCTGTGGGATGGCCTTTGACTTCACATTTAAGAGGACTGGTTCCGTATCTGGCAGAGGCAGGCGGATCTCTGGGAGAGAGAGAGAGGGAGAGAGAGAGAGAGAGAGAGAGAGAGAGAGAGAGAGAGAGAGAGAGAATATCCTCAGGCAAATGAAAACATACCCTTACAGAACAAATACCTGGCGGCACACAGTGAACTCAGTCCTTTGAGGAAATTTATAGGTCTTATTGCCCACCATTGGAAAAGAAATCTAGCTGGGTAATGGTGTCAACACATTTCTTTTTTTTTTTTTTTTTTTTTTGGTTTTTCGAGACAGGGTTTCTCTGTGGTTTTGTAGCCTGTCCTGGAACTAGCTCTTGTAGACCAGGCTGGACTTGAACTCACAGAGATTTGCCTGCCTCTGCCTCCCGAGTGCTAGGATTAAAGGCGTGCGCCACCAACGCCCGGCAACACATTTCTTTATTCCCAGTTCTCAGCTCTCAGAGATCAGGGAGGCAGAGGGAGGCAAATAGGTGTGTGTTAGAGACTACCTTGTTCTGCAGTATGAGTTTCAGGACAGGCAAAGTGACACAGAAAAGCCCTGTCTTGAAAAAAAAGTGTGTTTAGTACAGGCCTTTAATTCTGGCACTATGAGGCAGAGGCAGCTGAATCTCTGTGAGTCTGAGGCCAGCCTTGTCTATAAAGTGAAATCCAGGGCAAGCAAAAATACACAGGGAACCCCTATGAAGAAAAACCATAGATAAAAAAAACAAATAAACAGATAATAATAATAACAAAAGCAACAGAAATATCTGAGAGCTCAAATTAATTGACTTCACCCACAATTTAAAATTGTAAAATAAAAATTTTAAAAATCAAGTGCACACATTGGCACAGGAGACCACTTCCTAAATAGAACCCCAGTAGCACAGACACTGAGAGAAACAATTGAAGGAGACCTCCTGAAACTGAAAAGCTTCTGTAAAGCAAAAGACACGGCCAACAAGAAAAAATGATGGCCTACAGAATGGGAAAAGATCTTCACTAACCCCACATCAGACAGAGGTCTGATCTCCAAAACACACAAAGAACTCAAGCAAGCCGGGCGGTGGTGGCGCACGCCTTTAATCCCAGCACTTGGGAGGCAGAGGCAGGTGGATCTCTGTGAGTTCGAGACCAGCCTGGTCTACAGAGCTAGTTCCAGGACAGGCTCCAAAACCACAGAGAAACGCTGTCTCGAAAAACCAAAAAAAAAACAAAAACAAAAAAAACAAAAAAACAAAAAAAAAAGAACTCAAGCAATTGGTCATCAAAAGAACAAATAATCCAATTAGAAAAAAATGGGGTACAGACCTAAACAGAGAACTCTCAATCGAGGAATCTAAAATGGTTGAAAGACACTTAAATGTTGGGTCGGGGGGGGGGGGGTTCATGCAAAGATGAGAACACCACCAAGCTTAATAAACCAGAAGCAAACTTTATTCCAGAAACCAGATCCTAGGAAAACCAGAAGCAAACTTAAAACTAAAAAAAATAAATAAATAAAAATCACCACGGGGCACAGAGCTTATCAGTTAGCTGAGACCACAGGCAGAGTTTTGGCTTCTGACACTGTGGCGTGGCAAAAGGCCGGTTTCTGAAACCAATTTTTATAGTAGGGGCATCAAGCATTAGCCCTGACCCGTGGGTCAGTCAACATTAGACCCTAAGGAGGAGAGTGAGTTTTAACATCAATGGGTAACTTGGCAACTATCATGAAATATGTTTCAAAGTAGATTTCTCCACCAAATGCATGACAGTCCGGTATGAGATCATGCTGTAGCATGGTTTTATTTCATTGTGTGTGTGTGTGTGTGTGTGTGCGTGCGTGCGTGCGTGTGTGTGTTCTCTGACTCTTTTGTACATTGAGTTTAACTTCAGATTTTATTTGTTTTTCTCAATGTGACCATGTCTGTCCCTGTGTGTGTGTATTTATGTATGTGGGGGGGGGGGCGGGGATCACAATTCAAAACATTGTAGTGAAGGCC
Source organism: Chionomys nivalis (assembly GCF_950005125.1). Taxonomy (NCBI): domain Eukaryota; kingdom Metazoa; phylum Chordata; class Mammalia; order Rodentia; family Cricetidae; genus Chionomys; species Chionomys nivalis. Next base: position 8,884 of record NW_026646905.1, on the reverse strand, counting down.
CTTTGTAGACAACCTCCAGGACTGGCTTCCTTTGTTCTTTTGTTTTTTCATTTTCGTTCTTTCTATCTGTCTTTCTTTTCTTTTCTTTTTTTGGTTCAACGTGTATATGTTTTTATTTGGTACAGGGGTTTTTCTATACAACATGGGAATTCACTACCTAGATAGACCAGACCTGTCTCCAATTCAAGGAGGTCCACCTGCCTCTGTCTTTTGGATGATAGAATAAAAGGTGTGAACCACAACAACCCAGCTTTGTTTTTAGTATGTTGTTCTATTCATTTCTTGTACATTTAGTTTAATTTTGATTTTTTTGTTTTGTTTTTCGAGACAGGGTTTCCCTGCATAGCAGTCCTAGCTGATCTGGAACTAGCTCTTGTAGACCAGGCTGGCCTCAAACTCCCAGAGATTCACCTGCCTCTGCCTCCTGTGCACGGGGAATGAAGGCATGTGCCACCACTGCCCACCCATTTTCAAATTCTATTTAAGTCTCTCGGTGTGCCTTTTGTATGTGGGGGAGAATGGGAAGGTGTCCTATTTCCAAACATTTTCATAACTGCACTTAGCACTGCACTCTTTTACATTTACTTTTACTTTTATTTAAGATTGTTTCCAGATGTCTAGGACTTAGTTTAATTTCAATTTCTTAAAGAATTTTTTATGATTTATTTAACTTTATATGAGCAATGGTATGAGGGTGCCAGATCACCCAGGAACTGGATTTGCAATCACATATGAGCTGCCATGGGGGTGGCGGGAATGGAAACCACTTCCTCAGAGCCACCAAGCCATCTCTCCAGGCCCTTTAATTTAAAAAAAAAAATATGTTTCTCTGGGTGTGCATGTGTGTGCACATGCGTTTATGGGGTGAATTTTGAACTCATTAGGATGAAAGCATTCTCAAGGACTGGTTCAATATCTGGCAGAGAGGCGGGTGGATTTCTGGGAGTTTGAGGCCAGCCTGGTCGACAAGAGCTAGTTCCAAAGACAGGCTCCAAAGCAACAGAGAAAACCCTGCCTTAAAAATTAAAACAAAAACACAAACAAAAATAAAAAACATAAATTAAACCTGTGTGTGTGTGTGTGTGTGTGTGAGAGAGAGAGAGAGAGAGAGAGAGAGAGAGAGAGAGAGAGAGAGGGGGGGGGGGATGATCAAACGGAAAATAAGAAAAAAAAAACCATAATGTCACCAAGATGACAGCCTGGTTTATATAGTGAGTTAAAGGTATTATACAGAGAAACTCTGCACCAAATAAATAATGAAAGAAGAAAACAGAAAAAAAAAAAAAAAAACAAGGAAGGAAGAAAAGAAGGAAAAAAGGAAGGAAGGAAGAAAAACAGGTGTTTTCCTTTTTTCCTTTGTTTATCTCAGGTTATTTTATTTTAATTTATGTTTTTTTAATTGCTGCTGCATCAGCAGCAGCAGTATATTTTGGGCAGCTGCATAGCTGGGTAATGGTGGCAGCACATTTCTTTATTTTCAGTTCTCGGCCCTCAGAGATCAGGAGAGGCAGAGGCAGGCAGATCACTGTGAGTTTGAGGCTACCTTGTTCTGCAGTGTGAGTTTGAGGACAGACACAAAAAACTAAAAGTGTGTTTAGTACAGGCCTTTAATTCCAGCACTAGGAGGCAGAGGTAGAGGCAGGGGCAGCTAGATCTCTATGAGTCTGAGGCCAGCCTTGTCTACAAAGTGAGTTCCAGGGCAAACAAGCATACACAGGGAATTCCTATATAGAAAAAAACCACAAATAAACTAATAATAATAATAATAATAATAATAATAATAATCTAAGAGATCAATTAATTGACTTCACCCACAATTCAAAAATTAAAAAATAAAAAAAAAAAAGAGTGTGTCTGACCAATCAGTGAAAGGACTGTGTGGGCCAAGGGGCTGCCACAATTATGGATTAGTGAGAGTGAGGAAAGGAGGGAGGCAGCAAGGGCAGTTCCCAGTCACTTAAATGCCTTTCAAAGACATTTCACCATGGCAACCACTCGCTTGCTTTCTTGGGGTTCTTTTTCTTCAGTAGTTGTGTTTGTACAACCCCACACCCCACTTCTCATACCGAGTCTGAGAAAATTAAAACAGCCATGGAAAAATTCCCACTTGGATATCTGTTCCTGCCCTGTAAAACAATAATCACAACAAAAATATCCATATCTAAGCAGACCAATCAAGTTGTAGCCTCACCCTTTAATGGTTCAGCTAGGAGTTCTAGCTGTTAGGAAGGGTTGGTGACCTTGAACTTTCCTAGTCTCTGAAATCTGCCCTCTCACTTTTGCCAGGTGCCCTCAGGGGACAGGAGTGGAGGGAGGGCCCCTGCAACAGGAGATCTCCTAGATAACCTACAGTCGCTTAGAATTCCTGGGCCTGCTTAGAGAAAGAAGCGAGACATGAGACACAGAGAAAAAAATTTTTTTTTCTTTTTTTTTGTTTTTGGTTTTCTGAGACAAGGATTCTCTGTAGCTTCGGCACCTGTCCTGGAACTATAGACGACCAGGCTGGCCTCAAACTCACAGAGATCCGCCTGGCTCTGCCTGGCACAGAGAAAATTACAACAGCCATGGAATAGTACGAAAAATTCTGACTTTGCTATCATTTCCAGGAATACTGACATAGTGAATTATTTTGGAACGTTTTCACTTCAGACAGAAAAAAATGAAACTGTCATTTTATTGATTTCTTTTAGAGGGCCTGTTTCCCACCAGGACGTTTTTGCACTTGCTGGGTTGTTGAAGATGATCTCCTGATCCTGAGTACTCCCAGCAGGATAGACATGGGCTCACCATACGCTCGAATTTTTTTTTTTTTTTTTTTTTTTTTTTTTGGTTTTTCGAGACAGGGTTTCTCTGTGGTTTTGGAGCCTGTCCTGGAACTAGCTCTTGTAGACCAGGCTGGCCTCGAACTCACAGAGATCCGCCTGCCTCTGCCTCCCAAGTGCTGGGATTAAAGGCGTGCGCCACCACCGCCCGGCACACTCGAATTTTTGATGCAGTCCTGAGAGCCTGGAGCCCAAAGGGACAAGGCTTCAGCTTCCCCTGCCCCTCCGACATGAGCCAGATACATAAATGATTACCCAGCAGCAGAAGCATGGAATGAGCTTCTCAGACCCTTTACAGCTCCTGAGTAATGGGGTACTGGGGTTACAGCAGACATGGCAGAGGATGCAACTAGGCCATGGCTCCCTCCTCAGCCACCAACCGGGCCCCCAGCTCTGCCTTCTTTTGTTCTTTTGTTTCTTCATTTTCTTTCTTTTTATCTGTCTTTCTTTTCTTTCTCTTGGATGATAGAATAAAAGGTGTGTACCACAACAACCCAGCTTTGTTTTTAGTATGTTGTTCTATTAATTTCTTGTACATTCAATTTAATATTGATATCAATTTTTTTATTTTTTATTTTTATTTTTTGGTTTTTTGAGACAGGGTTTCACTACATAACAGTCCTAGCTGATCTGGAACTAGCTCTTGTAGACCAGGCTGGCTTTGAACTCCCAAGAAATTCACCTGGCTCTGCCCCCTGTGTGCTGGGAATAAAGGCATGTGCCACCCCTGCCTAGCCAAGTTCAAATTTTATTTAAACCTCTCAGTGTGCCTGTGTATGTGGGGGAGACAGGAAAGGTGTCCTATTTCCAAACACTTTCATAACTGCACTCTTTTACATTTATTTTACTTTATTTGAGCCAGTGTTTCCAGTTTTGTAGTTTAATTTCAATTTCTTTCTTTCAGAGACAGAGAGAGACACAGAGAGAGAGACAGAGAGAAGAAATGTGGATTTACAGATAGGAAATAAGAAAAAAAAAAAAGAACGTTACCAAGAAGACAGCCTGGTCTATAAACTGTGTTCCATAACAGCTAGGGCTGTTACACCGAGAAACTGTGCCTCAAATATATAATAAAAGAAGAAAAAAAAAGCAAGCAAGCAAGAAAATGCAGGGTCTTTTTTCTTTTTTTTCTTTTTTCTTTTTTTTTTTGTCTTTGTTAATGCCAGGCCATTCATTTTATTTTAGTTTTTCCTTTAAGATTGTATTTTCAGGGGCTGGAGAGATGGCTCAGAGGTTAAGAGCACTGACTGTTCTTCCAAAGGTCCTGTCTCAAAAAAAAAAAATCAAATTAAAATGTGAACTAAAACAAAGAAGGGGCTTTTTGTTTTTGCTTTTTTTTTGTTTTTTTTTTTTTTGTTGTTGTTGTTGTTGTTTTTGGATTTTTCGAGACAGGGTTTCTCCGTAGCTTTTTGTTTCCTGTCCTGGAACTAGCTCTTCTAGACCAGGCTGGACTCGAACTCACAGAGATCCGCCTGCTTCTGCCTCCCAAGTCCTGGGATTAAAGGCGTGTGCCACCGCCTGGCGGGCTTTTGGTTTTGTTTTGTTTTGTTTTGTTTTCTAAGAAACCTGAAAATGACTGAATTCAACAATTATCCAAGTTCAGCAAGAAGGTAGTGTTTCCCAGCTTCAAGCAGAAAGCAGCAAATATGCATATCTAGGCCCTGTCACCAGAAGAGGGCACTAGATTCCCACCATGTGGTTTCTGGAAAGTCCAGAAATTCCATCTCTCCAGTTCTGATTCTTTCCATCACTGCAGGCAGGCAGGCCTGCATTTAGTGAGAGAGTGGACACCATTCCTCGTTCCTTCCTGTTTCTCATGCATTTGTGTCTGTCACATCCTGGGTAACCAGAGGGTCTGCCACCTATGCCTGAGACGTAGCTTGGGACTGGGGGAAGGGAGAGAGTGGGTGCCCCCCCCCACCCGGGGGGAGCCTTGGGCAGAGGATTCCCTGCAGGAGGCCTCATCCCCTCTCAGGAGCCCATGGGGAACGTGTGAAGGGAAGGTCAACATACAGTCAGTCCTGCACAGCTGAGGACAATTTATTTATGCTCCTGCATTGCTGGTGGGAATGCAAGCTGGTCCAGCCCCTTGGGATGTCAGTGTGGCGATTTCTCAGAGAAGTAGGAAACAACCTTCCTCAAGACCCAGCAATACCACTTTTGGGTATATATCCAAGATTTCTGTTCAATTGAATCTTAAAGTGTGCCACCACTGCCCAGTCAGAGAGAAGAATTTTTTTTATGATTTATTTAACTTTATATGTGCAATGGTGTGAGGGTGTCAGATCACCCAGGAACTGGATTTACAATCACGTATGAGCTGCCATATGGGTACTGGGAATGCAAACCACTTCCTCAGAGCCACCGAGCCATCTCTCCAAGCCAAAATTACATTTCTCTGGGTGTGCCTGTGTGTGTGTGTGTGTGTGTGTGTGTGTGCGCGCGCGCGTGCGCGCGCACGGGCACATGTGTTTTAGCTTTTGAACTAACCAAGATGAATGGTTCCATATCTGGCAGAGAGGCAGGTGGATCTCTGGGAGTTTGAGGCCAGCCTGGTTGACAAGAGCTAGTTCCAAAGACAGGCTCCAAAGCAACAGAGAAACCCTGTCTTGAAAATCAAAACAAAAACACAAACCAAAAAAATAAAATAAAATAAAACATAAATTAAATGAGAGAGAGAGAGAGAGCGAGAGAGAGAGAGAGAGAGAGAGAGAGAGAGAGAGAGAGAGAGAGAGAGAGAGAGAGAGAAATGTCAATTTGTCAATTTTCAGACAGGAAATAAGAAAAAACAAAACCATAATGTCACAAAGATGACAGACTGGTTTATATAGTGAATTAAAGGTATTATACAGAGAAACCCTGCACCAAAAATAAAAAATAATAAAAGAAGAAAACAGAGAAAAAAGAAAGAAGGAAGGAAGGAAGGAAGGAAGGAAGGAAGGAAGGAAGGGAAAACAGGTGTTTTCCTTTTTTTCTTTGTTTATCTCAGGTTATTTATTTTTATTTATTTTTTTTCTAAAATTGCAGCAGCAGCAGTATATTTTGGGAAACTGACTACTTTCATGGAAGTGTTCAGAAAGAAGTCCTGGGCCATGCATGTAGTGAGTGAGATAGATTGTCTGGAGCATAAATAAAAAGCCAATTCCTGCCTCAAAATAGAAAAAAAAAATCAAGTTAAAATGTGAAATAATAAAATAAATAAGGGTTTTTTTTTGTTTGTTTGTGTGTTTTTTTGTTTTTTTTTTTTTTTTTTTTGCAATGAGTGAATTCAACAACTTTCAATTTCCCAACTCCAACGGGAAAGGCAGCAGATATCCATATCAAAGAGGTCCAGTGAAGCTGTAGCCACACCCTTTAATGTTTGTGTTACAAAGACACAGAGTTAGGAAAGAAATGATCTTGATCTTTTTTTCAGGAGATCTGAAAACTCAAAACAGCAACCAAACACAAACCAAGTAGGAAGAAATGACTTGGCAGACAGGCAGGAGGATGTCAGTGAGTTCAAGGCCAGCCTCACCTACCAAGGACATTCCAGGACTGTTCCCTAGATAAACCCTGTCTCACAAAACCAAACACACACACAAAAAAAAAAAAAAACCAGAAAAATTAGGAAATTGTTCCTGAAACACCACAAACCAACTAGATGGCACTTAATAGCAATCAAAGGTGGGTGAAATATAAAACGGAGAGAAATTCTTTGATGAAATCCAACCTCCTAGCCAGGCGGTGGTGGCTGGCGCACGCCTTTAATCCCAGCACTCGGGAGGAAGAGGCAGGCGGATCTCTGTGAGTTTGAGGCCAGCCTGGTCTACAAGAGCTAGTTCCAGGACAGGCTCCAAAGACACAGAGAAGCCCTGTCTCAAAAAACCAAAAAAAAAAAAAAAAAAAAAAAAAAAAAAAAAAAAAAAAAGAAATCCAACCTCCTTTCTTGGTCAAAGCTGTACAGCCAATAGAACTAGAAGGAACATGTGTCCACCTCTCAATTAAAAAAAAAAAAAAAAAAAGCCGTGCAGTGGTGGCGAACACCTTTAATCCCAGCACTCAGGAGGCAGAGGCAGGCGGGTCGCTGTGAGTTCGAGACCAGCCTGGTCTACAAGAGCTAGTTCCAGGACAGGCTCCAAAACCACAGGGAAACCCTGTCTCGAAAAACCACAAAAGAAAAAAAAAAAAGAAAACAAAAGAAAAGAAAAAGAAAAAAAGAAAGAATATTTAACAAGTGGTGCTGGCATAACTGGATATCAACATGTAGAAAAATGAAAATAGACCCATATCTATCTCCATGCACAAAACTCGAGTCCAAATGGATCAAAGACCTCAACATAAAGCCAGCCACACTGAACCTTATAGAAGAGAAAGTGGGACGTACACTCAAACGCATTGCCACAGGGAACCACTACTTTCTAAATAGAACCCCAGCAGCACGGACACTGAGGAGAAATAATATATTAATGGGATCTCCTAAACCTGAAAAGCTTATGAAAAGCAAAGGACACGGTCAACAAGACAAAACGACGGCCTTACAGAATGGGAAAAGATCTTCACTAACCCGGTCCACATCAGACAGAGGTCTGATCTCCAAAATACACAAAGAACTCAAGACATTGGTCATTTCAAGAACAAGTAATCCAGTTCACAAAATGGAGTACAGACCTAAACAGAAAACTCACAACAGGTGAATCTAAAATGGCTGAAAGACACTTAAGGAAATGTTCAACATGCTTAGTCATCAGAGAAATGCAAATCCAAACAACTCTGAGATTCCATCTTACACCTGTAAGAATGGCCAAGATCAAAAACACTGATGACCACTTATGCTGGAGAGGTGGTGGGGAAAAGAGAATACTCCTGCATTGCTGGTGGGAGTGCAAGCTGGTACAGCCCCTTTGGACGTCAGTGTGGTGATTTCTCAGAAGGGTAGGAAGCAGCCTTCCTCGAGACTCAGTCATACCACTGTTGGGTATATGTCCACAGGATGTTCAATCGTGCCACAAGGACACGTGCTCAACTATGTTCACAGCAGCTTTGTTTGTCATAGCCAGAACCTAGAAGCAACCTAAATGCCCCTCGACCCTCGTTCGAAGAACGGATAAGAAAAAATTGTGGGCCGGGCGGTGGCGGCGCACGCCTTTAATCCCAGCATTTGGGAGGGAGGCAGAGGCAGGCGGATCTCTGTGAGTTCGAGACCAGCCTGGTCTACAAGAACTAGTTCCAGGACAGGCTCCAAAACCACAGAGAAACCCTGTCTTGAAAAACCAAAAAAAAAAAAAAAAAAAGAAAGAAAAGAAAAGAAAAAAAAAAAAAGAAAAAAATGTGGTACACAATGGAGAGTAGAAAAAAAAAACCCGACATCTTGGATTTTGCATGAAAATAGATGGAGCTAGAAAACATTATTTTGAGTGAGGTAACCCAGAGAGACCCAGAAAGACAATTATCACATGTACTCACTCATAGGTGCTTTTTAAACATAAAGCAAAGAAAACCAGTCTACAAACCACAACCCCAGAACTTAGACAACCATGTGGACACCAAGAGAGACTTACATAGATCTAATCTACATGGGAAGTAGAAAGCAGAAAAAGACAAGATCTCCTGAGTAAATTGGGAGCATGGGGACCTTGGGGGAGGGCTGGGGGGGGGGAGGGGAGATGCAGGGAAGGGAGCAAAGAAAAAATGTAGAGCTCAATAAATCTCAATGAAAAATTAAAAAAAAAAAGAAGAAGAATACTCTGTAGACTGTGGCTATATAGACGTCCTGGAAGAAGACGCTGTTGGAACGGATGTGCTCAGATCATCTCTGTAGGGCTATGATTTACAAGTTAACTTTCTAGCTTTTCAGTTGTTGCATGAGGTGACTACAGATTCAATAAAACCCAATTGGATCCTTCCTACTGGTGTAGGCCAGTGTTTCCTTACGACCAGACTGCAATTCTAGGCAATAATGTTGACATGATGGGAGTCAGCAAGGAGGAGTTGGGCGTCATTAAAAGTTTGGGATTTTTGGGTACAGTGAAGACTCATTTGGGCACCAGAAACCTTAACAGATAATCTCACACATTTGAGCC